>NC_134356.1:151115842-151123342 GCF_048569485.1 Anomaloglossus baeobatrachus | reverse complement strand
TAACCCTCCTTTCAGCCTGTAGGGAAACAGGATTAACCCTGGAGTGGAGTTGCTTTCTATACATGGAGGGAGCACAACCGGGGCGAGACGTACCGGCCATCATGGACCAGCCCGGTCACAGTCTCACATACCCCCCCCCTCAGTTCAAGCGTGCGGGGTTGAACTCCCGCCATCAAACACGGGCCGCGGGACAAGGCATCGGCGTTACCCTGCAACCTACCGGCCCGGTGTTCAACCGTAAAACAGAAGTTCGGCAGAGAAAGGAACCACCGGGTAACCCGAGCATTCCGTTCCTTGGCGGACCTCATCCAGACCAGCGGAGAGTGATCAGTCACCAAGCGAAACTGCCGTCCCAGCAGGTAATAGCGTAGGGACTCCAAGGCCCAATTAATCGCCAGGCACTCCTTCTCCACTACGCTATAATTCCGCTCGGGAGGGGTGAGCTTCCTACTCAAGAAGGTGACGGGGTGTTCCTCCCCCTGAACCCCTTAGACAGCACTGCCCCCAGGCAGACCTCAGAGGCGTCAGTCTGTACTATAAACTCCTTCCGGAAATCAGGGTTGACAAGAACGGGCTGTCCGCACAGGACCCCCTTCAGGGCCCGGAAGGAGTCCTCGGCCTGCGGAGTCCAGCGCACCATGACGGACTTCTTGCCTTTGAGAAGGTCCGTCAAGGGGGCCGATAGTCCCGCAAAATTCTTTACAAACCTCGTGTAGTACCCCACAATACCCAGGAAAGCCCTAACCTGCTTCGTGGTCAGGGGTCTAGGCCACTTCTGGATCGCCTCAACTTTGTTAATTTGGGGCTTAATCACTCCTTGGCCTATCACGTAGCCCAAGTAGCGGGCTTCCGTGAGCCCCAACGCAC
The DNA here is from genome assembly GCF_048569485.1 of Anomaloglossus baeobatrachus. Taxonomy (NCBI): domain Eukaryota; kingdom Metazoa; phylum Chordata; class Amphibia; order Anura; family Aromobatidae; genus Anomaloglossus; species Anomaloglossus baeobatrachus. The sequence continues at coordinate 151,122,475 of NC_134356.1, read as the reverse complement.
ATTTCTTGGGATTGACTGTCAAGCCGGCTGTTCGGAGCGCGTTCACCACCGCTTGTACCTGTTCCAAGTGGGTCTGCCACTCGGAGCTGTAAATAATGATGTCATCAAGGTACGCTGATGCATACGCCTGGTGGGGTTCCAGCACCAAGTCCATCAACCTCTGGAACGTGGCCGGAGCGCCGTGTAACCCAAAAGGCAAGACAACATAGTGGAAGAGACCCTCCGGCGTAACAAAAGCGGTTTTCTCCTTGGCGGACTCCGTCAGTGGCACCTGCCAGTACCCCTTGGTCAGGTCGAGCGTGGTGAAATATCGCGCCTGTCCCAGCCTATCAATCAGCTCATCCATCCGGGGCATGGGGTAGAGATCGAACTTGGATATTTCGTTCAATCTCCTAAAGTCATTGCAGAACCTTAAGGAGCCATCGGGTTTTGGTATTAGGACAATGGGACTAGCCCATTCACTCCGGGATTTTTCGATGACCCCTAGTCGTAGCATTGTCTTCACTTCCTCTGATATGGCTTGTCTTCGAGCCTCTGGTACCCGGTATGACTTCAGGTGTACCTTCAGGTGAGGCTCGGTGACAATGTCATGTCGTATCAGACTTGTCCTACCAGGCAGCTCGGAGAAGACATCGGGGTTCTGCTGAACCAGCCGTCTGGCCTCTCGCCTCTGTTGCTTAGTGAGGGCTTCTCCAATCCTTACTTCCGGTTCGTCCTCTCCGGAGGTCGCTGGAGCCGGGGTTGAACGACCCGAAGAGGAGGGAGATGGGGAAAAATCAACCATCAGGCTTTCCCGTTCCTGCCAAGGTTTTAACAGGTTGACATGGTATATTTGTTCAGGTTTCCGCCTACCGGGCTGCGATACCTTATAGTTGACCACCCCGCTTCTTTCCTTTATCTCGTAGGGGCCTTGCCACTGAGTCAGGAATTTACTCTCCGCCGTGGGGATTAATACCAACACCCGATCCCCGGGTTTAAAGGTCCGCACGGTGGCATGTCTATTGTAGCGGCCGCTTTGCGCGGCCTGAGCCTCCTGTAAATGCTCATTCACAATTGGCATGACCGCGCTGATGCGGTTCTGCATTCCTAAAATGTGTTCAATAACACTTTTATGGGGGGTGGGCTCCTGCTCCCATGTTTCCTTTGCCAGGTCCAACAATCCCCGGGGATGTCGCCCGTATAACAACTCAAAAGGCGAAAACCCCGTGGATGCCTGTGGCACCTCTCGGATGGCAAACATCAAATAGGGAAGCATCATATCCCAGTCTTTCCCGTCTTTGGAAATCACCCTTTTGAGCATGGTTTTCAGGGTTTTATTGAAACGCTCCACTAAACCGTCCGTTCGAGGATGATACACAGACGTACGCAACTGCTTGATCTGGAGTAGCCGGCATAGCTCTTTGGTCACTTTAGACATGAATGGGGTCCCCTGATCCCTAAGGATCTCCTTGGGCAACCCCACCCGGCAGAACACAGCAAACAACTCCCGAGCTATAAGCTTTGCTGCAGTATGTCTGAGAGGTATCGCCTCTGGATACCGGGTGGCATAGTCAACGATCACTAGGATGTGTTGGTGCCCTCGAGCGGACTTTACGAGGGGCCCCACCAGATCCATCCCTATCCGTTCAAAAGGGACTTCTATAATGGGTAACGGTACCAACGGACTGCGAAAGTGGGCCAGGGGTGCGGTAAGCTGACACTCCGGGCAGGTTTCGCAGAACCGTTTTACCTCCCCAAAGACCCCGGGCCAATAGAACCTTTGCAATATTCGCTCCTGCGTTTTCTTGACCCCTAGGTGGCCACTCATCAGGTGTTTATGAGCCAAGTCGAGGACCCGCCGGCGATACGGCTGGGGCACCACCAACTGCTCTACCCCCACGCCCCGTATTTCATCTACCCGGTAGAGTAAATCCTGCTTAAGAGCGAAATGGGGGTACCTTACCTGGGCACCGGGCAGCTGTGCCACCCCGTCAACCACTGTCACCCGACTCCGGGCATGTATTAATGTAGGGTCCTGGAGTTGGGCTGTCCCAAACGTATCCGGGGACGCCTCCAACTCCGGGATAGGCTCGACCATCTCAGCCTCTCCTGCCAATACCTCTAGGGGCGACCTATCAGGTTCACATTCTGTCCCTATCATGGGGACCCCTACGGCAGGTGTCCCGGATTCGGGATTGTCGGGCTCAGGTCCCGGACTGTCCAATACCGGAAGGGACTTAGGAGGCCCCTTCCATAGAGTCCAAAAATACGGCAGATCCCTTCCTAGGATCACGTCATAGGGAAGAGAGTTCATAAGTCCCACCTCATGTTGCACCTGCCCGCAGGGTGCTGTGATGGTGACAACCCCCGTGGGATAGTCTCGGCGGTCCCCATGTATGCAAACCACCCCCACGGTACGTCCTGTGGCCTTTATTTCAGCCCTTAGGGTTGATCGCACAAGGGTCACTAGGCTTCCGGAATCCAACAAGCCTGTAACCGGACATCCATTTACCTGTATTTGGCACAAGTGGGGCTCAGTCTCCGGGGAGACAAGGTCCGCGGTATACACCGCCTGAGCATACATTGAACCCCGCCGGGTAACCCCACAATCCATGGGCTCCGTGGTGAGTGGACACTGAGCTTCCATATGTCCCACCCGGTGGCACCGCCAACATCTACTAGGGAAGGATACCCCCTTGACGAGTTGTCGTTTAGGGTACATAGCCTTCCGAACCTCAGGGACAGCGGGCGCAGCCTCAGACGGGACGGTAGCGGACTCCCGCACCGGTGTCAGCGGTGGGTCCTTGGCCCGAGGCTTGGAGGGGCCGGACCGACGGGCGGCACGCAAAGTCTCAGTGTCCCGTAACAAGTCCTGCGTAGCCACATGCCGCTCCACCAGGCACACTAATATTGGTCCAGGGTACTTGGGTCGCCCTGTCCTACCCACCGTTGAATGGTGACGGGTAAAGTACGCACAAAGCGATCAACCACTACCCTTTCCACCATTTGCACAGGGCTCAGAGTGTCAGGCTGCAACCACTTCTTTACCAGATGCAACAAGTCATAGGCCTGGGAGCGTACGGGTTTGACTTCCTCATAGAACCACTGATTTACCCGCTGAGCCCGTACATAGGTATTCACCCCCAACCGAGCAAGTATTTCGGCTTTCAGGGTCGCATAGTCTATGGCGTCCTCGGTACAGAGGTCCAGGTACGCTTTTTGGGGCTCCCCCGTCAGATAGGGCGACAATACCTCAGCCCACTGGGGGGTCGGCAGCTTTTCCCGCTCGGCCACCCGCTCAAACACCGCCAGGAACGCTTCCACATCATCCCCCGGAGTCATCTTTTGCAACGCTTGTCTCACCGTTTTCCGGACGCTGCCGCCGTCACCCGGTCCCAGGGTTGTTGCTGCCGGTCCGGCACGGATCGACTTAGCCAGGAGAACCATCTGTTCTTGGTGCTTTTGTTCCTGCAATTGCAGGGCTTGCTGCTGACGATCCAACGACCGGAGCAGGTGTGCATTGGTCTGTTGTTGTTGTGCACTAGCCTGAGCCAGCAGCTTTAGTATGTCCTCCATGGCGTCGCCGGGTTTGGGCTGTAGTATAGCCGCCCGAATCCAGGACATGTGCTACCGGGTCACCAGGAATGGAAGCTACACCTCACCGGGCTGACATGCCCGCATTCTCCACCATATGTGAGGTAGCGTGGTCGGCTGTGCGGCAGAAGACACGGGATCCAGGCACCAAGGGTCACAGCACACGGTTTATTGCACAAACCAGAAGTCCAATACAGCACACATTAGTCTCTCCGGCACAGACTCAGGGAGTTGTGTTCACTCCCTCACACACTAGGGAACCACGCCCATGTTCCTGTTTCCTTTTAACCCTCCTTTCAGCCTGTAGGGAAACAGGATTAACCCTGGAGTGGAGTTGCTTTCTATACATGGAGGGAGCACAACCGGGGCGAGACGTACCGGCCATCATGGACCAGCCCGGTCACAGTCTCACAATACACACAACCACACACACAGTATATATATATATATATATATATATATATATATATATATATATATATATATATATATATATATACACACACAAACACACACACACACACTATAACTATACACACACACGCACACTATATAACTATATATACACACACAGTATATAACTCTATATATACACACACACACACACAATATAACTATATACACACACACCAGATTGGAGGATCACACATATAATGATGGGGAACATACATATTCCACGATGGGGGCCATATATACCTGGAAGGTACCCAGAATGGGGGATAGGAGGACAGAATTTGGGGATATCATTACCTCAGTAACACTGTCAGCAGTAAAATAACAGTGTGTCATGACCACATTCTTTTACTTTAATTTTATTTTTTTTCTATTTTTTCCTCCTTTAAAACAAGGGTACGTCTTATAGTCCGAAAAATACGGTATATATACACATATATACACACACACATTATATATATATATATATATGTATATATATATACATACACACACACACACACACACACACACACACATATATACACACACACATATATATACACACACACACACATATATATATACATATATATATATATATATATAAATATATATATATACACACATACACACACATATATATATATGTATATATATATATATATATACATACACACACATTATATATATATATATATATATATATATATATATATATATATATATATATATATATATATATATATATATATATTGTATATACAGTTAGGTCCAGAAATATTTGGACAGTGACACAAGTTTTGTAATTTTAGCTGTTTCCAAAAACATGTTCAGAAATACAATTATATATATAATATGGGCTGAAAGTGCACACTCCCAGCTGCAATATGAGAGTTTTCACATCCAAATCGGAGAAAAGGTTTAGGAATCATAGCTCTATAATGCATAGCCTCCTCTTTTTAAAGGGACCAAAAGTAATTGGACAAGGGACTCTAAGGGCTGCAATTAACTCTGAAGGCGTCTCCCTCGTTAACCTGTAATCAATGAAGTAGTTAAAAGGTCTGGGGTTGATTACAGGTGTGTGGTTTTGCATTTGGAAGCTGTTGCTGTGACCAGACAACATGCGGGCTAAGGAACTCTCAATTGAGGTGAAGCAGAACATCCTGAGGCTGAAAAAAAAGAAAAAATCCATCAGAGAGATAGCAGACATGCTTGGAGTAGCAAAATCAACAGTCGGGTACATTCTGAGAAAAAAGGAATTGACTGGTGAGCTTGGGAACTCAAAAAGGCCTGGGCGTCCACGGATGACAACAGTGGTGGATGATCGCCGCATACTTTCTTTGGTGAAGAAGAACCCGTTCACAACATCAACTGAAGTCCAGAACACTCTCAGTGAAGTAGGTGTATCTGTCTCTAAGTCAACAGTAAAGAGAAGACTCCATGAAAGTAAATACAAAGGGTTCACATCTAGATGCAAACCATTCATCAATTCCAAAAATAGACAGGCCAGAGTTAAATTTGCTGAAAAACACCTCATGAAGCCAGCTCAGTTCTGGAAAAGTATTCTATGGACAGATGAGACAAAGATCAACCTGTACCAGAATGATGGGAAGAAAAAAGTTTGGAGAAGAAAGGGAACGGCACATGATCCAAGGCACACCACATCCTCTGTAAAACATGGTGGAGGCAACGTGATGGCATGGGCATGCATGGCTTTCAATGACACTGGGTCACTTGTGTTTATTGATGACATAACAGCAGACAAGAGTAGCCAGATGAATAATGAAGTGTACCGGGATATACTTTCAGCCCAGATTCAGCCAAATGCCGCAAAGTTGATCGGACGGCGCTTCATAGTACAGATGGACAATGACCCCAAGCATACAGCCAAAGCTACCCAGGAGTTCATGAGTGCAAAAAAGTGGAACATTCTGCAATGGCCAAGTCAATCACCAGATCTTAACCCAATTGAGCATGCATTTCACTTGCTTAAATCCAGACTTAAGACGGAAAGACCCACAAACAAGCAAGACCTGAAGGCTGCGGCTGTAAAGGCCTGGCAAAGCATTAAGAAGGAGGAAACCCAGCGTTTGGTGATGTCCATGGGTTCCAGACTTAAGGCAGTGATTGCCTCCAAAGGATTCGCAACAAAATATTGAAAATAAAAATATTTTGTTTGGGTTTGGTTTATTTGTCCAATTACTTTTGACCTCCTAAAATGTGGAGTGTTTGTAAAGAAATGTGTACAATTCCTACAATTTCTATCAGATATTTTTGTTCAAACCTTCAAATTAAACGTTACAATCTCCACTTGAATTCTGTTGTAGAGGTTTAATTTCAAATCCAATGTGGTGGCATGCAGAGCCCAGCTCGCGAAAATTGTGTCACTGTCCAAATATTTCTGGACCTAACTGTATATATATATATATATATATACACATACACTGCTTGCAGGGTCCAGGGGAGGTGAGGGCGCTGCTGGGGGCAGGTGAACACTGCGGGCTGCAGCCTTTGATCTCCTGCTCCCACTCATAATATGCACAGGCGCTGTCCATCGACGGTGGTGCTGAAATCGCACCGCAGTGACGGGCTGGGGGAGCGGTGCATATTATATGAGCCTGCACC
>NC_134356.1:148528342-148530842 GCF_048569485.1 Anomaloglossus baeobatrachus | reverse complement strand
ACAGACTAGGGGGGAAACAGCACTGGGGGTGGTACACAGCATTGGAGGGAACACAACACTGGTGGTGATAAACAGCACTGGAGGGGGCTGCACGTAGCACTGCGGGGGCGGCATAGTGCACTGGGGGGTGGCACAGAGCACTGGGGGGGTGACACAGAGCACTGGGGGGGCAGCACACAGCACTGAGGGGGGTCACACAGAACTAGGGGGGGCGGCATACAGGACGAGGGGGCTGCACACAGGACGGGGGGGCTGCACACAGGACTAGAGGCTGCACACAGAATTGGGGGGCTGCACACAGCACTGGGGGGGGCTGCACACAGGACTAGAGGCTGCACACAGAATTGGGGGGCTGCACACAGCATTGGGGGGGCTGCACACAGCACTGGTGGGCATGCACACAGCACTGGTGGGCATGCACACAGCACTGGGGGGGCTGCACACAGTGCTAGGGGGCTGCACACAGCACTGGGGGGATGCATACAGCATTGGGGAGCTGCACACAGCATTGGGGGCTGACCTCACTGGAGAGCAGTCACATAACAGAGGGGGGCCTCCAGGCACACAGCTAAACCCGCTCAAACAGTAAGTCCCGATTACATTTGTATGTAAGCACCGAAGCACTGCGGCCCCTGGGAATCTGCCCAGGGGGCGCAGAAAAAGTCATTGCAGGCTCGCGTTCCAACCCCTCAGCTAAAGCAAGGCAGGGGCGGCCCCTTCCCCGGTCCCCACCCCCGACAGTGTACAGCTCACCGAGCGCCTACCTTTCCCCGCCATATGCCGTGTCCTCGCCACCTCCGTGTTGCCTGCAGCACTGTGATGAGGCACAGAGTGATGAACTCATCACATTGGGCTGCGGGATGATGCGCCGCCTCCCTGCTCTGCTCCATGCGGCTTGTTATCGACCACATGGCTAATTTGCATGCGATACCCTGGAAGGGCTTTGCCTGCAATTTAGCAGTGTGTGCAGTGGCCGAAACGGCCATGCCCCTTTGCTGCGGCTGTGACTGGGGCCCGGTGAAGAGGGGAGGCCTGTCCTGTCCGGGGCTTAACAAAGCTAAATAATTATCCCGGGCCTGTCCAGGCCCCTTCTCTTCACCGGGCCCCCTACACCAGTCACAGTAGTAATGCTCTGATGGCGGTCCTGCAAAAGCATATCATTCATCATTCATTCCCAGCATGAACACAAGGTGGTACAAGCGACAGAGTCTCATCTTTCTGCTGTGTTTATGGGGCTTTCAGGACCAACTATTTCTGCCAGCAGCACCCTGCTTTTGGTGGGCTCCCAGTGAGATAATAATGTATTAGATGTGACCTGCAGTCACATGTAACTCAACAGATAATACAGTTATACTTTTGTGAGTACAGATAGTAGTGATTGCTCCTCTGGATCACACTGCTGCTGGTTCTGCATGTGCTGCTTTTTTTGGCTGGTGGGAGGAGTAAGGCTACATTCACACATCCGGTTTTACCAGTGCAGCTAAATCCGGCTCTAAAACCTATGCAACGGATGCGGCGAAAAAAACGCATCCTTTGCATAAGTTTTTACATGCGGCCCGTCCGGTTTTTGCTGGTTGCGTCACGCTACTGAGCATGCGCAGTGCAAAAAACCGCATGCGGCGGCCAGATGCGGTTTTTGCCGCATCGAGTCGCAACCGGCGTCCATAGGCATACATTGGAAAAAGGATACAAGGATAATATTGTTTGGCTGGGTAGATTTATTGATGATCTGATATTTGTCTGGAGGGGTAGTCTCTCGTCTGCGAAAAGTTTTTTTTCTTATTTGGATTTGAATGATTTCAATCTAAAATTTACGAGTAGTAGTCATGAGGTATCAACAAACTTCTTGGACCTAAAATTGACCGCAGATTTGGATAGCAATAAGGTCTTGATATCTCCCTATAAAAAACCTACTGCATGCAATAGTATTTTAATGGCTTCCTCTAGTCATCCCAAACATGTCATTCAGAATATTCCTGTGGTGGAGCTTATTAGACTAAAAAGGAATACCACATCTAGTGATAGATTGGAGGAAGAAATTGAAATAACTTGTAACAATTTAAAAAAAAGGGGGTATCCCAATTGGTCTTTGGAGAGAGCCAAGAAAAAAATAGCAGGCATTGATAGGGTTAAGCTGTTGGATTCTACTAAGAAAAAAAGACAGTTTGACTCCAAAAAATCTGGGGTAGTTTTCAGCACCAACTATAGTCCTCAGTTTAATACTATTGTCAAAATTATCAGAAAATATCTTCCGTTATTATCTCAGAATGATATTTTGAAAAACATTGTGGAAAATAATGATATTGCCTTTGTGGCAAAAAGAGCCCCAACCTTAGCTACATTATCACCTAGCATGTTCAAAGATCCAGACAAAATCTCCCCTAGCAACTGGTTAAAAACAATAGGATTTTTTAAATGCGGTGCTAATATTTGTAAGTGCTGCGGTTTTGCTAATAAGTCTAAAATATTTACATCTATTTACAATGAAAAACAGTTTAAT